>NC_056751.1:369971048-369978548 GCF_019279795.1 Protopterus annectens
ACTATAAACTGATTTCCTGTAGAAGAGCAGTCTGTTAAGCTACCTGTAAAGTGTAGTAACTCCTTCAGTGAAATGGACTTGCAAAGGGCTCAAGAGTGATATTGAGGCTGTTATTTTAGTTTTTTGATAACTTGAAAATGCCATTACTGACAGTTGTTATGTAGAACAGATTGTAAAGAGGCATGTGCTGTATACTCTGTATTAATACCTGCTTTAAGAACTAGTTATACAGAAGGAATGGACAATAAAAAAATTAATTCTGGTTATCTTCAGTGTCTCACATTATCTTAAATATTGTTTGCATGTTTCTGATTAAGTTTAATCAGAAGATCATGACAAAATCCATCCCTCTCTCCATCCATCCACAACCCTTTTGTCCCATTTTTGCACATGGGGTTAGGGTGTCACTTCAACAAAAAAAAAAATCTGGCTTTAATCTTTTACAAAGCTGTTCTCATGTATAGCTTCTCGTCATATATATGCCCTTTATTATTCTTCCTCACCCGGTAGTAAAAAGTACAAAACATACAGTCATAATATTTTTGTATTGCTAATCCTTTACAATGTGCTCATTTTTATATTGTATTTCTGTTAATTTTAGTTCATGTGGGTTCCCTGTTTTCTTTATATACATTTTGTATAATGTGTTATACTTTATGAATAAAATGTAATACTGATTTCTCAGTAAAAATATGTAGAAATATTACATTGTTTTATAATGGGGGAATTAATATTCTAGGTCAAAGACAACATTTAAACCTTATTCTGTGGTGGGATTTTGTTAAGAATATACAAGTTAAATATCAAAATTAGTACAAATGGTACTCCATGATTCTTCTAAGGTATAAGACAAAGTAATAAATTAGTACATAAAGCCAGACAGATGACCAACCTTCCCAGATCTATAGCATGCCCACTGAGACCATTTAGTTTCTTAGTGTTTTTCAATAATTGTATATCAGATTTCTAACATATTTTATTATATGGCACACATTAGCAGATATTTGAATTCCAAACCACAGAATTCTGAAGCCAGTTTGTATGATGTGCTCAGTCTCAGTGATGAGCTGCTGAAAACAATGATCATGAATTGTTAGGGTATGCCCATCAAAAGGAGGTGGGATATGGATGTGTCTGGGTACAGGCTGTTTAGGAATGAAGGGAAAGATGGAGGTGAAATGGCAGTCTACATAAAGGAGAGCATCAGATGTGAAGTCAGAGAGATGAACACCAAACTTAGGATGAGGCGGGGAGACAGGGGAACAGACAGAGTCAAAACCCTGGCAGCTAAGATAATGGAAGGGGTGAGAAGGTAGAGGACACAGAAAATTGTCTATTAGATGTATCAAGGGAGGAGTACAGACTGGAAACAAAAACAAAGGAGTGGTATAGGATGAAGGAGGTAATACTTATGGGGATCTGAA
This sequence comes from Protopterus annectens, assembly GCF_019279795.1. Lineage (NCBI taxonomy): Eukaryota > Metazoa > Chordata > Ceratodontiformes > Protopteridae > Protopterus > Protopterus annectens. Next base: position 369,972,473 of record NC_056751.1, read on the forward strand.
ACGGTCAGCAGCAGACTGAGAGATTCTGTGTTCCATGGCAGAGTGACCATGAGTTGACTGAAATTGTAGACCATGAGGGAGTTCAGACAACTAGTGCAAGACTGTACCAGAAAGCAAATAATTCTTGATGTGGTCATAACTAAGGAAGAAGAGGTCACTGATATCCAGATGAATGCAGTGTTGGTCAACTGTGATCATGCAATTGCATGACGTAGAGTGGTGGAAGGGAAACAATATAAACAGAAAGACAATAGTGTCAGATTTTAGGAGTGGGGTGGTCAGAGAAAGTCAAATTAGGGAACTGGGATCAAACTGAGAGTATAAACTAACTATAGGAGTGGGTCAGAAATGGAGTACTCAGGGTTGTAAACAAGTGTGTGAGAAATAGGTAAAATCATACAAATAGGAAAAAAGCCAAAGTACTGTAGTTGAGGTTAGCAACTAGAGAAAATGGTAGGGCGTACAAAGAATGGAAATCAGTGACTTGTAGGTGGAGAACATACTGCAAAAGGAGGCTAGCAGAAGAGTGACATCCATAATGAGGGTAACAGGTATGCATGTTGAACGAAGTTGGTGCAAGAGCTCAAGAAAGGGAATCAGGCCTTATTAAATACAAATATGAAAGGAACAAGGGTAGAAAAGACCTGGCTGGACTGAGCAAACATAGGTAGGAGATGACAAAGAAAAAAGCATATGTACTGAATGAATATTTTGCTTCAGTCTTTACAGAGGAAAGCAAGGGGAGTGTGCATCCTGAAAAACAGGGAGGACAGAGTGGAGAGTGAAGTGCACAGACCGGGATGGAGAAGGTAAAGGTATAGAGGAAAGTGGCTGGCCTTTGGAAGGGTGAAGCAGAAGGACTCAGTGGGCTACTGACTACCTTGAAGAGTCTTCAGAAATCTGTGTCCATTGTGGTGGCAGACACTTTGATAGAGATCTTCAAAAGACTGCTTGCTAGTACAGAAGAGCTTTAAGACTGTAAAACAACAATTGTGGGATCCTGCTACAAGAACAAGTGCCAAACAATTAAAGGAACTATAAGCCTGTTAGTTTAACATTCACAAGGGTGCAGCTAGGCATACTCAGTATACTCAAATGAGTACATTTTTCTGAGTATCTCTTGGCAGCTTCAGCACTCAAAAAGTACAGAATGTTTTGAACTGCATAAACAGTCTATATTTACAGTATAGAGGTATACAAAGAATCCTTGTGGGAAAGGAATGCACCTGTAAAATAACTTTTTATCGGTATAAATGGTTAACAGTTGAAAGCAATGTGTCCTCTTCCTATATATTGGCGGGGGGTAGCATTTTCAGGATTGATTACAGTTTTTAAATGATAGGTGGGTTGTGGGGGCAACAACATTAAGTTTGAGTACAGACTGTAAATTTCCGGCTACACCCTTGATTCGTAACATAGGTCTATTGGTAAGTACTAGGCTAACTGCACTTGCAAACCATTTTAAGCCTAGACAAGACAAGCAGTGGAAAGAATCCTGTGGTGAAAGGTAGCAGCATTCCTAGAGTATAACATCTTCCAGGACAGCAACCAACATAAATTCATGGTAAGAATGAACTATCAGTCCAGTCTGACAAAGTTTTATGAGTGAGTTTACCAGTAGATATGTTCTACTTGGACTTTAAAAGGGCTATGAAAACTAGAGGGGCTGAAGGTAGAACCATGAGTGACACACTGAATTGCTTCATAGAGAATGATAGAACACAGCTGAATATCATGACCAAGATGAAGTTAAGAATAAGGACATTTACTACTGGAGGACCACATGGAGGTCTGTTCTGGGTCTAGAACTTTTCAGTGTGTTTATCTTAAACATACGTGAGGGAATACAGAACAGGATGGTACTCTTTTTTGAAGACACAAAAATAGATACAGCAGCAGAACATAGGAGAAGACTAAGGAAAGATTTGGAAAGCTGACAAAGGCTAGAAAAGAGGCAGGTGATGTTCACTACAGACAAATGCAAAATACTGCTCCTAGGAGGCAACATAACTGGTGTGAATTATCAGCTGAGGGGAGAAGAAAAACAGATGTCAACATCTTGAGCACAGTGAAAGGGAAATAGCAATAGCAAACAGAGTGTTGGGTATAGGAAATAGACTCCAACAGCAAAGACATAATGCTTCCACACAGCAGGGCCCTGGTATAGGAAACAGACTCCAACAGCAAAGAGATAATGCTTCCACACAGCAGAGCCCTGGTATAGGAAACAGACTCCAACAGCAAAGTGATAATTCTTCCACACAGCAGGGCCCTGGTATAGGAAACAGACTCCAACAGCAAAGAGATAATGCTTCCACGCAGCAGGGCCCTGGTATAGGAAACAGACTCCAACAGCAAAGAGATGATGCTTCCATGCAGCAGGGCCCTGGTATAGGAAATAGACTCCAACAGCAAAGAGATAATGCTTCCATGCAGCAGAGCCCTGGTATAGGAAACAGACTCCAACAGCAAAGAGATAATGCTTCCACGCAGCAGAGCCCTGGTTTAGGAAACAGACTCCAACAGCAAAGTGATAATGCTTCCACACAGCAGGGCCCTAGTATAGGAAGCAGACTCCAACAGCAAAGAGATAATGCTTCCACACAGCAGGGCCCTGGTATAGGAAACAGACTCCAACAGCAAAGAGATGATGCTTCCATGCAGCAGGGCCCTGGTATAGGAAATAGACTCCAACAGCAAAGAGATAATGCTTCCACGCAGCAGGGCCCTGGTATAGGAATTAAACTCCAACAGCAAAGAGATAATGCTTCCACTCAGCAGGGCCCTGGTCAAACTGCAGTTTGAATACTGTGGACAGTTCTGGAGGACATACAATGAGAATGGACATGCAGCTGCTGGAGGGATTGTAGATGAAAGTCATTGGGAACATGTGTGGGATGGAGTGGGGGTAGTTGGATGGGATGTAGATTGTTAAATGTGTATAAAGGGCAGAGTAGTTAAATGTATTGCTTCTCACTGCTGGCAGGTTGACTGCATCTACATTTGGTGAATTTCTGTTTCTTTTTCAGTAGAATTTATTATTCAGTTATTGATACAACAGTTTCATTGGTGGACAGTTTTTATTTAATGGTGGATTTGTTTATATCCTTTACTATGAAGAAGTCTAATCATATATTAGACAATAGTACTCAATCTTTTCACAACAAATAAAGTTATTTTGTAAGGTTATTGCTTCGTTGGTGGTATCCTTTTGGATTTTGTGTTCTGGTCATGCAGTTTTATTGTTACTTGGTTACTTCTTTTTTAGTAACTATCAGCATATCAGAGTTTTATACTTTATTATATTTTAATTGGAGCTCTATGACTCACTGCAATAGTTTTGCAAAAATACAAAATCACAAGTGTAATTATTGACAAGGGATGAAGGGTGACTGAATTTGTCTCCCAGTTTTAAAGACAATGATGTAATGATATTTACTAAGGAATGAGGGACATGTTGTGCAGTAGGGCCTTCCCCAAAGAAAATGGACAATAAATATATGTTTTTATTGCAGTTTGGATACAATAAACTTTTTTGATAGAATTATGGCTTTCAAAGATGTACCATATTCTGTTTAGTTATATTTCATGTGCCAATATGAACTCTTGAAATGTGATTCCAATAATAAAGCTCTCAACTTATTTGGGTGAACAACTAATGCCTGATTTGACTCTGGCCACATTGTTTATAGACTCATAACCAGACTATTGCAGTTTTGTTTAATTTGGATATGCATAATAGATTTACATGAAAATGATGGTTATCTCAATGCAGTTTGCACTAAGATCACCTTTATTTGCTGTTTGTTTGTTTTCCACTAAGATAGCATTTGCATTGTTCCAAAGACCGAGTTTGATTTGCTCCACTTACTACATACTGCCTTACTTCCTATTCACTAATATAGAGGACATTTTGCATTGCTACAATGACACAGTTTGCCTATTTTATTGCACACTAAATACTAGCTTTCTCCCTCTTCAATACTGTAGCATTTACATTGTTGTAATGACAGGGATGGCCTTTCTCCCCATTTCTTGTGTAACACTGGGCAGTGGCATTCAGTAGAATATGAGTTTACAGGTAACAACAGGTACCTACTTTGTGTACAGTAAGTCAGTAACCACCTCTCAGCCAAATCTGCTGCCACAAACTACGAAATTCTACAACTACGAAACCCGTAGTGCCGAAGTACAAAATCTCACCCCCTTTTTGACCCATGGTAGCACTCGTTTCGGTGATGGAGTGATTGGGAATGTCAAATGTCGATATTTTTATGACATTTAGGGACGTCGGCATAACGGAATTCGGCTCAACCGTTCGAGGATATGCCCATTCGGCAATGTGCCTTTGCACATATGAATGTATACCAAATTCAACACACAACTTGCATTGCTTTCAAAACACAGTATCAGGCAGCACTGTTTACATATTATTAGTACCTTGTATTAACTTCCAATGCTTTAACTGTTAAACTATTCTTGACAGTAACCCCAGTTAGTCTGCATACTGTCCTGCCATTTCAGTTCTACTGTTTACACCATGTCATCGCTTTTGTATCTAGGTAATTTGCTGTATCATTGATATGAATTAATAACTGCGGTGGTGATGCTGCGGTAGCGTTGTTGCCTCACAGTAAGACACTGTCCGGTTTGATTCTCAGCTAGAGCGTCTTCTGCGTGGAGACATGCGTGAACGGCCATACTTTCGTTGAAGGTTGTGCATCAGGGCAGGCAACTCAGCATGTACAAATCTACTGCCAATCATTAGCGAACCAGAGTTCCACTGTGTCGACTCCTAACCGGGAAAAGCCAAAAGACACAACAATTGATATGAATTAATAACAATAATGTTTTGATTAATGTTATGAGGTTATCTCACTTATAGCAGATATTCTCTACTTCCAGAATTTTCTGAATGATTAAAAAAAACTTGACTAAAGACTCAAATAAACCTTCAAAACACACACACACATTATATATATATATATATATATATATATATATATATATATATATATATATATATATATATATATATGTGTGTGTGTGTGTGTGTGTGTGTGTGTATTAATTTTTAGAATATAATTTGTTTAATTTTTCCCTTTAATCTCTCACTTCTGTCACTACCATCATCTTTTACTACTAAGTTATCATTATATCAAAGTTATACACAAGGTTTATCTGACTTGTTACTGCTATTATAATCCATCAGTTTTTGCCTGATATTGTGTGCGTTTTTCTACCTCATGTCCTGCAGTTGTAATTCTCTTAGCTAATGGTTGAGTATTTTTAACAGTCAGAACACACCTGATAGTATAATTTCCTCATAATGTTTTAAGACCAGTTTCTATATGAAAATTTTACTGCTAATGCTGTGATTGCAACTTTGATACATCATTATCTACCATGCATCCAAAATTTAAACAAAAACTGCTAGCAAGTGAATTTTTTTGTTCCTCTAAAATGACACATTAAGGCTTATCAGATATTTAATATTAAATGCACAATTATGAACTATGGATGCTGGTTTAATGAGACATGTACCACTAACATATGATATAGGTTGTATAAACAAATTGTTAATGTGGTACATTTCACCCTGAAAATGCATGTACCATAGTTGAAAATATACATATTTACCTTCTGTCTAAAAGATTAGAGATATTGAGGATGATAGAGTGATATTCTGTGGTATAAGAACACATGAAAATATTTATAAACTTCTAACATTAGGTTTAGGCACATACATTCAATATAGGAATGCCCAGTGGAGTTCTAGTTCATAAAATTCAAGCTAACCTTAAAAAAAGCAGCTGATATTAGCATATCAGATAAATAAATATAAAAATAGCAGCATGATATTGTGCACTCTGTCATGCATCATGAGGTTCACTAAAAATATGACCAAGAAGGCTCTGTGTCTTACCTTATTTTTATGTATAACATACTGAGATCAGTAGACCACAATGAAAGTGAGGTAACCAATTTATTGCTTGTAGTGCAAACTGTCTCACAGCCAGACGCAGTGGATCATAATGATTGGTGGCCTTGGGTGATATCTAAGGATGTCCTACCA